>NW_022631007.1:24223743-24228871 GCF_010015895.1 Lontra canadensis | reverse complement strand
TTTTCTTTTTTTAATTGTTTCTTTCTTTCTTTTTTTTTTTTTTTCTTCTTTCTGAACCTTTTTATCCCCTTTCTCCCCCCTCATGATTTGGGATCTCTTCTGATGTGGCTAAAGCATATTTTCCTGAGGTTGTTGCCACCATTTTAGTATTTTACTTGCTCCTTCATATACTCTTATCTGGACAAAATGACAAGGAGGAAAAATCCACCACAAAAAAAAGAACAAGAGGCAGTACCGAAGGCTAGGGATCTAATCAATACAGTCATTGGTAATATGTCAGATCTAGAGTTCAGAATGACGATTCTCAAGGTTCTAGCCGGGCTCCAAAAAGGCATGGAAGATATTAGAGAAACCCTCTCGGGAGATATAAAAGCCCTTTCTGGAGAAATAAAAGAACTAAAATCTAACCAAGTTGAAATAAAAAAAGCTATTAATGAGGTGCAATCAAAAATGGAGGCTCTCACTGCTAGGATAAATGAGGCAGAAGAAAGAATTAGCCATATAGAAGACCAAATGACAGAGAATAAAGAAGCTGAGCAAAAGACAACAAACAGCTACTGGACCACGAGGGGAGAATTCGAGAGATAAGTGACACCATAAGATGAAAAAACATTAGAAAATTGGGATTCCAGAAGAAGAAGAAAGAGAGAGGGGAGCAGAAGGTATATTGGAATTATTGGAGAGAATTTCCCCAATATGGCAAAGGGAACAAGCATCAAAATCCAGGAGGTTCAGAGAACCCCCCCTCAAAATCAATAAGAATAGGTCCACACCCCGTCACCTAATAGTAAAACTTACGAGTCTTAGTGACAAAGAGAAAATCCTGAAAGCAGCCCGGGAAAAGAAGTCTGTAACATACCATGGTAAAAATATTAGATTGGCAGCAGACTTATCCACAGAGACCTGGCAGGCCAGAAAGAGCTGGCATGATATATTCAGAGCACTAAACGAGAAAAACATGCAGCCAAGAATACTATATCCAGCTAGGCTATCATTGAAAATAGAAGGAGATATTAAAAGCTTCCAGGACAAACAAAAACAGAAAGAATTTGCAAACACCAAACCAGCTCTACAGAAAATATTGAAAGGGGTCCTCTAAGCAAAGAGAGACCCTAAAAGTAGTAGATCAGAAAGGAACAGAGACAATATACACTAACAGTCACTTTACAGGCAATACAATGGCACTAAATTCATATCTCTCAATAGTTACCCTGAATGTTAATGGGCTAAATGCCCCAATCAAAAGACACAGGGTATCAGAATGGATCAAAAAACAAAACCCATCTATATGTTGCCTACAAGAAACCCATTTTAAACCCGAAGACACCTCCAGATTTAAAGTGAGGGGGTGGAAAAGAATTTACCATGGTAATGGACATCAGAAGAAAGCAGGAGTGGCAATCCTTATATCAGATCAATTAGATTTTAAGCCAAAGACTCTAATAAGAGATGAGGAAGGACACTATATCATACTCAAAGGATCTGTCCAACAAGAAGATCTAACAATTTTAAATATCTATGCCCCTAACGTGGGAGCAACCAACTATATAAACCAATTAATAACAAAATCAAAGAAACACATTGACAATAATACAGTAATAGTAGGGGACTTTAACACTCCCCTCACTGAAATGGACAGATCATCCAAGCAAAAGATCAACAAGGAAATAAAGGCCTTAAACAACACACTGGACCAGATGGACATCACAGATATATTCAGAACATTTCATCCCAAAGCAACAGAATACACATTCTTCTCTAGTGCACATGGAACATTTTCCAGAATAGATCACATCCTCGGTCCTAAATCAGGTCTCAACTGGTATCAAAAGATTGGGATCATTCCCTGCATATTTTCAGACCACAATGCTCTGAAGCTAGAACTCAATCCCAAGAGGAAATTTGGAAAGAACTCAAATACATGGAGACTAAACAGCATCCTTCTAAAGAATGAATGGGTCAACCAGGAAATTAAAGAAGAATTGAAAAAATTCATGGAAACAAATGATAATGAAAACACAATGGTCCAAAATCTGTGGGACACAACAAAGGCAGTCCTGAGAGGAAAATATATAGCGGTACAAGCCTTTCTCAAGAAATAAGAAAGGTCTCAGGTACACAAGCTAACCCTACACCTAAAGGACCTGGAGAAAGAACAAGAAAGAAACCCTAAACCCAGCAGGAGAAGAGAAATCATAAAGTTCAGAGCAGAAATCAATGAAATAGAAACCAAAAAAAACAATAGAACAAATCAACGAAACTAGGAGCTGGTTCTTTGAAAGAATTAATAAGATTGATAAACCCCTGGCCAGACTTATCAAAAAGAAAAGAGAAAGGACCCAAATCAATAAAATCATGAATGAAAGAGGAGAGATCACAACTAACACCAAAGATATACAGACAATTATAAGAACATACTATAAGCAACTCTACGCCAACAAATTTGACAATCTGGAAGAAATGGATGCATTCCTAGAGACATATAAACTACCACAACTGAACCAGGAAGAAATAGAAAGCCTGAACAGACCCATAACCAGTAAGGAGATTGAAACAGTCATCAAAAATCTCCAAACAAACAAAAGCCCAGGGCCAGACGGCTTCCCGGGGGAATTCTACCAAACATTTAAAGAAGAACTAATTCCTATTCTCCTGAAACTGTTCCAAAAAATAGAAATGGAAGGAAAACTTCCAAACTCATTTTATGAGGCGAGCATCACCTTGATCCCAAAACCAGACAAGGATCCCATCAAAAAAGAGAACTACAGACCAATATCCTTGATGAACACAGATGCAAAAATTCTCACCAAAATACTAGCCAATAGGATTCAACAGTACATTAAAAGGATTATTCACTACGACCAAGTGGGATTTATTCCAGGGCTGCAAGGTTGGTTCAACATCTGCAAATCAATCAATGTGATACAACACATTAATAAAAGAAAGAACAAGAACCATATGATACTCTCCATAGATGCTGAAAAAGCATTTGACAAAGTACAGCATCCCTTCCTGATCAAAACTCTTCAAAGTGTAGGGATAAAGGGCACATACCTCAATATTATCAAAGCCAACTATGAAAAACCCACTGCAAATATCATTCTCAATGGAGAAAAACTGAAAGCTTTTCCTATGAGGTCAGGAACATGGCAGGGATGTCCATTATCACCACTGCTATTCAACATAGTACTAGAAGTCCTAGCCTCAGCAATCAGACAACAACAGGAAATTAAAGGTATCCAAATTGGCAAAGAAGAAGTCAAACTATCACTCTTCGCAGATGATATCATACTCTATGTGGAAAACCCAAAAGACTCCACTCCAAAACTGCTAGAACTTATACAGGAATTCAGTAAAGTGTCAGGATATAAAATCAATGCACAGAAATCAGTTGCATTTCTCTACACCAACAACAAGACAGAAGAAAGAGAAATTAAGGAGTCAATCTCATTTACAATTGCACCCAAAACTATAAGATACCTAGGAATAAACCTAACCAAAGAGACCAAAAATCTATACACAGAAAACTATAAAGTACTCATGAAAGAAATTGAGGAAGACACAAAGAAATGGAAAAATGTTCCATGCTCCTGGATTGGAAGAATAAATATTGCAAAAATGTCTATGCTACCTAAAGCAATCTACACATTTAATGTAATTCCTATCAAAGTACCATCCATTTTTTTCAAAGAAATGGAACAAATAATCCTAAAATTTATATGGAACCAGAAAAGACCGCGAATAGCCAAAGGAATATTGAAAAAGAAAGCCAAAGTTGGTGGCATCACAATTCCGGACTTCAAGCTCTATTACAAAGCTGTCATCATCAAGACAGCATGGTACTGGCACAAAAACAGACACACAGATCAATGGAACAGAATAGATAGCCCAGAAATAGACCTTCAACTCTATGGTCAACTAATCTTCGACAGAGCAGGAAAGAATGTCCAATGGAAAAAAGACAGCCTCTTCAATAAATGGTGTTGGGAAAATTGGACAGCCACATGCTGAAAAATGAAATTGGATCATTTCCTTACACCACACACGAAAATAGACTCAAAATGGATGAAGGACCTCAATGTGAGAAAGGAATCCATCAAAATCCTTGAGGAGAACACAGGCAGCAACCTCTTCGACCTCAGCCGCAGCAACATCTTCCTAGGAACATCGCCAAAGGCAAGGGAAGCAAGGGTAAAAATGAACTATCAAGATTTTATCAAGATCAAAAGCTTTTGCACAGCAAAGGAAACAGTTAACAAAACCAAAAGACAACTGACAGAATGGGAGAAGATATTTGCAAATGACATATCAGATAAAGGGCTAGTGTCCAAAATCTATAAAGAACTTAGCAAACTCAACACCCAAAGAACAAATAATCCAATCAAGAAATGGGCAGAGGACATGAACAGACATTTCTGCAAAGAAGACGTCCAGATGGCCAACAGACACATGAAAAAGTGCTCCATATCACTCGGCATCAGGGAAATACAAATCAAACCACAATGAGATATCACCTCACACCAGTCAGAATGGCTAAAATTAACAAGTCCGGAAATGACAGATGCTGGCGAGGATGCGGAGAAAGGGGAACCCTCCTACACTGTTGGTGGGAATGCAAGCTGGTGCAACCACTCTGGAAAACAGCATGGAGGTTCCTCAAACTGTTGAAAATAGACTATCCTATGACCCAGCAATTGCACTGCTGGGTATTTACCCTAAAGATACAAATGTAGTGATCTGAAGGGGCACGTGCACCCGAATGTTTATAGCAGCAATGTCCACAATAGCCAAACTATGGAAAGAACCTATATGTCCATCAACAGACGAATGGATAACGAAGATGTGGTATATATACACAATGGAATACTATGCAGCCATCAAAAGAAATGAAATCTTGCCATTTGCGACGACGTGGATGGAACTAGAGGGTATCATGCTTAGCGAAATAAGTCAATCAGAGAAAGACAACTATCATATGATCTCCCTGATATGAGGGAGAGGACATGCAACATGGGGGGTCAAGGGGGTAGGAGAAGAGTAAATGAAACAAGATGGGATTGGGAGGGAGACAAACCATAAGTGACTCTTAATCTCACAAAACAAACTGAGGGTTGATGGGGGGAGGGGG